>NC_056745.1:1109764090-1109801590 GCF_019279795.1 Protopterus annectens | reverse complement strand
ATAAACTTACTAAGCTGGACATTAATCCCTATATCACTCGATGGGTTGCCAACTGGCTTACTGACAGAACCCACACTGTAAAAGTAGCTGACTCCAAATCCAGCTCCAGACAAGTGACAAGTGCAGTACCTCAGTGTTCAGTCCCGAGACCGCTCTTGTTTGGCATCTACTTCTCTGAAGTACTGGCCAACATTAAGGGACTCTGGCTAACAACGTTCGCAGATGACTGCAAACTGGTAGCCATTATTGAATCCCCAAATGATGTGGATATTCTACAAAAGGGCCGTACAGAAACAGATGCTTGGTGCCAGAGCCATGGGCTCCAGCTCAATGCCAAGAAATGTACAGTTATCCCCTTTGGGAAAAAACATGTACCCATGAATTACCACATAGGTGGCAGTAGACTAAACACTGAAAGTGTGATAAGAGACTTAGGGACACAGGTGGACAGTGGTCTCACCTTCGATAACCACATCGCCACAACAGTCAGGAAATCCTTCTATGTGGCACACCTCATCACTAAGGGCTTTTCATCCAGAAAAAAGGAGGTCATTGTCCCACTGTACTCATCCCTCATTAGATCCATTATTGAATACAACACCCCGTTTGGTATGTACCTATCAAGACATCTGTAACAACTGGTAAAGCCACAAAAATACCTCACTAAAGGAATCACAGGCCTAAAGCAGATGCCCTATGCTGACCATCTAAAAAATCTCCAGCTATACTCTGTCACATATTGTCTACTCAGAGGCAATCTCTGCTTAACATACAAGGCCATGTCAAACCCAGAGCTGTTGGACATGCTACACTTAAAGAAATCCCGATCCCTTAGAGTCACATGCTCCAGGGATCTAAACCTTGTTATTACAATGGACTAAACATGCAGGAGGGATAGGTTCCTGACCCAGAGACTCCTCAGACTCTGGAATAGACTGCCCATACTACATGTCAAGCTGAGTGCCTCTTTGGCCCTTTTCAAAAGGAACCTTGTTGATTGGATGGGAGATAGGAAATTCACCCCGGGGATCACGTCAGTCGCCTTGCTAGACAGGGGTCCAGGGAATTAAATATTGTGGGAAGAAATAGCCAGAGAATTGTTATGGCTAGGCTCGTATAGGCCCTAGGGCCAATAGCCTAGTACCAACCTATGAACCAATAGCTGTAGTTGTCCCAAACTGGAGTGCACCAGTCAATTCTGATACTGTGTGAGTTAGAGGAAGTCTATGGTAATTATCCTTGGCCAATACCAATAGAAGGGAGAATCAAGACTGCCCGAGCCAACAGGAGGTCACAACAATGATCTTTGGCATTTCTTTCTGAACCTTCAGAAGTATTTTGTGAATCAGTAAACAGGGTGGAAATATAAACAGCGTCCAATTGTATGAGAATTCATCTCTCCTCTAAAGCATGGCTGCAAGGATGTCTGCAACAGAATTTCTCAAGATGTCTGTTTTGAAAGGACCAAACAAATCTATTGGAAGTAGTTTCCCACATCTGAACTAGATCCTAGAACACCACTGTGTTGACCTGCCACTCATGCAGATCTGCCTGTGATCTGCTTAGTCTGTCTGTCATGACATTTTGCTCCGACTGGAAGTATGATGCCTGAAGAGTCAGAGAATGCTGTAAATCCAGCTCCCAGGCCATCACTGTTAACTGGCACAGAAGATATGACCTTGACATCCCCTTGTTAGTTGATCGAGCAGATCACTATGGTGCTGTCCGTAACCACCTGAAGAGGAACAGGAGTCCAAAAGTGGTGAAGAACTTTCAAACTGTGTAGCACTGCCAACACCTCCTTGCTACTGATGTGCTTCTATGCATCCTTGGGCCCCTAAGTGGCCTGTACTTGCACTCTCATTGACACAGCTTTTCAAAAGAAGCTGGATGAATCTGTCTAGAAGAGAATTCCTGGACTGATACTCAGTTGTGCTTTCCACCACTGTAACTCTAGTCTGATGAAGGGCAGCACCAATAACATAGATTCCAGTGAATGCCAGTGCTGGGTTCAACAATATCACTGAATTTTCCATGTGTGGAGATGGCCCAGTGCTATTGTGAGAATCATGGACACCATAAGTCCTAGAATGTGTAGGAAGTCTCTTTCCAAGGTGAAGTCCTCCTGGAGAATTCTTGAAACACCATCTTAAAAGATAGGATGTTATCTTTGGGAAGAAAGGCCATTCTTTTGTTGGAGTCAATTAAGCAACCCAGGACGGTGAGCCTTTGTGAGGTGTCAGGCATTACTTCCAAAGATTCAACTTGATCCCTAGGTGGGAGAATAATGACGAGATCTTCTCTAGTGATTCCAAATACTTGAAAACTGATCTGCACAGATCAGTAAGTGTTCCATATAAGGAAAGATGTGAATGACAAGAGGAATCAGGCAGTGAGCCACTACTGGGGTAAGGTATTTGGTAAACACTCAGGGCCACAGTGGACAGCCCAAAGGGCAATGCAGAGAACTGATAATGCAATCCAGACACAGCAAATCTCAGATACCTCCTGAATTGATAAGCAATGGGGATGTGGCAGCATGCATACATCAAATTCAGGGTCACCATGAAGCAATGGCTCAACAAAAGAGGAAGCACTGTCTGCAGAGTGAGCATCTTGAACTTGGGGACCTTGATAAAGGTATTCAGAAAGGATAGGTCCAACACCTGTTTCCATGACAGCTCTTTTTTGTGACCCAGGAAAATTTTGGAGTAGAAACCTTTCATTTTTCCAAAGGAGGGCCAGTTTTATGATCCCTGAGTCAAGCATTTGCTGGAGTACAGGAAGAAATAACAATGTCTTGTCCAGCATGCCCTTAAACTGAGGTGGATGTTCCTTCCACTGCTATCTGTAACCACTGGCAACAATGTTGATCACCCAAATGTCAGAATCTACTGATGGCCTGGCTGCCTCATTGAGAGCTAACTTCTGAGATAAGGCACCCAGAGGTGAAACTGGGAAAGAAAGGTTCTGCATCGCAGCTCAGTCATACGTTGAAAGGGTGTGGGGTCTATTCTAATTTGTGAAAGGAACATCTTTTATTAGGTTTGCAGAGTTCTCATCCTGCCATTTACTTTTTGTGCCTTGGATTTTGTTCAGCTGTGACTTCTATTTGTGTAGTTACTGAAAATTATCCTGTATAATCCAAGGAAACTTGGGAATATGGAACATTTTAGATGCCGCTTGCATAAGTTTACCTCTCTCACCCCAGTGTTACAGGATCTGATTAGCTACTGTACCAAACACACAATTAGAATTAAGTGGAGCATTCATAACCTCATTTTTTTAACTCATCAGAAAACTTTTGACTGTGCAACTAGGCATACCTCCTTATCTGCATAAACATCACTGCATTTCTAGAAATGATATCAGCCCCTTCCAAAGCACTCTTTAAAGCATGTTTAGACATTTGAGAAACATTTGACACAATATCTTTGAAACGGGCATTTTGTTTAGTGGGTAACAATGGAGTGAATTAATCTGAACTATACTTACACCTCAACACAAACTTCCACATTAAACACTGGTAGTTAAACACCTTAAATGCTGCCATGCTGGGCAACACCAGCTTCTTTTCCTGAGATTCTAGCCACTTGTCTAGCTTATTAGAAGGGACTGGATTTAACGAGGACATAGTATTTTTCTTGGAGGCTGTCAATGAGGACACAGATAAAGCTATGCAGACAAGGGGTTTGGAGACCAGGCATGGTTGAGCGCACACTGAAATTCTTAAGCACTTTTAAGGGAAAGACTCATTCAATATTGTAGAATTGCAAGCTTCTCTAAAACAAATAATGAGGAAATGTCTCTGAATGGAAGATCTACGATTCCCTAGAATTCAAGAACCTGATAAAAATCCAAAATAATAATAGGTGGTAGAAATGCCTTCTTTAAAACTTTCCAAAGTATAAATCCACTAATAAAAGCAGGGAAGCAGAAACTGGTTTCAGTCAAATCTCTATTAAAAACATATGCAAACATACACTTGTTTAAAAGCATGCTTAAAAACATGGGCGTGGCTTACTTGGGTAGCTGTGTTGTAAAATACATGTTTACTTGCTACATATCCCTTCCCCTATACACTAGTGTGATATCTGACACAGTGTTACCCTACTTCAAGATCTGTGATTCCAAGATATGTTGAATTAAATTAAAAACATCCTCCAAAACTGGGATTAATGGAGGGAAAATCACCATGTCCAGGGACTTACCCTCCAAAAGATCATATACTCTGCAGACCTCAGAAGCACCCAAAAATCACTCCCAATTGAATATATCCCTAAACCTAGCCAGCATTTCAGAAAAAGAAAACATCTGTTTGGCTTTCTGCACCAGTTCATCCCCAGAGGAAGCTGATTGTTTAGACTCTGACACTTCTGAAATGTCAGATTCTGATTTTCTTTCAAAATCAGGACCCCTGGATGGTTGAACAGGGGTGTGATCCCCATAGTTACTCATAACCCAGGTATGTACCCTGTAATCAACTGAATAAACAATGGATCTAGCCACAGCCACCACCTCTGGTAGAAACCTATTCAGAGTCTTCTGCCCTGGGACATGGGGTGTCTTCTGTCTCTTTTTTGTACATCTTATACTACTGAGAGGATCCCATGGGGGGTGGTGTATCAACACTAGTAACAGATTCTGTATCCCTGACTTCCCCTGCACCCAAAGAATTTGATTCGCCTATTCCTGAACCAGGTACTGGTATAGCCCTGGAGGACATGTCATACCCTCAAGTGGTCTGACAGCCCACTTAAGGCTACTGTGGGGTCACAGGCTATATGCTGAGGCATATTTCTTCACTTATTTCTATGGTTTTTAGGTGCACAAGGGGTAAATAGTGCAGTGGGGACACCATATCTGAATCCATCAAGTCAGGGACAAGTAACTGATCAGCTTAATACAAAATATTGGCTATATGGTAGACCCAGTAAAAGGATGGACAAATCCCACTATTCTCCCTCTAAACAGCAATATAAAGGCTATATTTTAGGGATACTATTCTGGACACTGCAGTTAGAAAATGACAGTATTTTCAGCAACACAATTCAAAGTAGAAAATGTATTTCACAAAATTTGCCCAGTTTTAACAAACAAGTGCTAGTTTCAGCACCAAATGATTAAAAACAACCTAAAACTGTTTTAGACAAGAAAAAAAAAATAATCTGATGAAAAATTCCACTCAGATATGTTTAAGATGCATAATGGCGCCAAAAGCATTCTGAAGTCTATTTCTGGAGGGGTTACTATTCTAAATACATCACTGAAGAAAACAACAGTTTCAGTAACACAGTTCCATGCAGAAAATACATGCACAAAAATAACCTAATTTTGTAAAAAAAGATAGGCTAGTTTCCATCAACATGAATGGGTACAGCCTAAAACAGTATTAGACAAGAAATAAATCATAAACTGATGAAAAAATACTCTGTCAGAAATGTTTGACATACACAATGATGCCAAAATTGTGATTTAAATAAAAGAGTAATAATTTTAAATGTTGTAATGCTGCTCAATCACCTCAAATAATCACACCCTACCAAAAATGCAATATCAGCAAGTTTTGCTGTCAAAACTTCTAAATTAAGCTTTTATTCAACAGCATAGTCTTTACTATGCTAGTAAAAGTAAAAACTAGAAGCATATACAACATTTCTAAACAGAAAAAAAAACAGTCAAAGCAGCAGAGTATACTATTCAAGCACTGAAAGTATACTGCAGAGAGAGGAAATAAAATATAAAATAGCTTCTTTTCTGAGCACAGAATCTATAAATCCAAAGAAAGAAGCAGTCTTTTCAGAGATCCTTCTTTTGCTGTGGAACTAGAAAACTGAAAGGGTTATGTCTGTGGGCCTCCAGTCTCTTTACCCTCAGGTGATTGGTTGATCGTACCCACAGACAGGTAGAGGGAGAAGCTCTGAGCTTTTGTAGAATGCCAGAGATAAGGTAGCTACCCATATGCCAGTAAGGCAGTGATTTGTTGAACATCCACAGTGTCTCTGTTGTTTATGAAGCATTCTATAAACATCAAAATATTGTATGGTGTCAGAAATGAAGAAATATATTTGTATTCAAGAATTTCTGTACTTCATAGGTCTCAAAGCCAAAATACTGAGGGACAAAAGCCCCAAATCAGGGACAGGTTTTAAATATTGTATATATATATATACTTAGAAGCTTGATAAGGGAAAAAACATGTTTTGCATTGGCCTGCAGTTTCTTAGGGATATGAATTCTAAAACTCAAATGTTTGTCATGATTTACTGATTGCAATCCTCAACAATTTGCTGGAAATCAACAAATTTTACAAGAAACTGACCAAAAATATGAGGCAAAACCTGGGACATTCTCCAAAATCAGGGACATCTAAGAGATAGCAATGCATTTTGAGCAACAGATGTATAATTTGCTGTTAGAAACCTGGTTCAATAGAAACACAGTCCAGCTGCAAATATTAGGAATTCTCTTGCTGCACTGTAATTTACCAGAAAACTTGAAACCTTAAGATAAATTTACAAGTTACTGTGACTGGAGCTGCTAAAAAGCCTGAAAAGGTACAGTGTGCACCATTGTTTGCCTGTTAATAGGGAAGAAACCTTGAAATTATTTTACATATTTGCTTTTCTAGAAGAAAGTAAACGACACAGCATCAGCAGTTTGACAGAAACTAAAGGATTATATAGTGAACCTAAAAGAAATATCACATTTATTCATCATTTGGTCTTTACAAGAGGACGGAGTGTCTTATAGAGACTACAAATGTTTATTACACGAAGCTAAAGACTTAAAATATGTTAAGTCACACAATTCAGTGATAAGATAAAATGTTGTGATACAAGAAATGATCATACGATGACAAGTTATTATGCAGAATGAGTGAAATTACAAGTACACAACTGCAAGAATTAAGTGAGGAAATAAAAGTATGAAGTACAAAATGTGATTCAAATACAAAGAAGACAACAACACATGAAAACAGAATGCATTGTAACAATAATGGCAATAAGAAAGAAAGCCACGAGGCGCAGAGACATGTAGCTCAGTCGAAATTCAATCCCCATCTTCAAGCATGACTTCAAGAAGAAGCATTACCACACATTTAATCAGTTTTCAGAAGGTGGCATGCAAAGAACAATTCTGTAAAGCTGTTTTAAAGTAAATAAAAGTGTGCTCAAAATAATTTGCAAGTTATGGACATGAAACATGAAGATAACTTATTTTCTCATCTGTGTCTGTTACACCAACAGTGGCATATTCTGTGCTTCTAAAACGAAAGCAGCTGAAGTCTGAATACATGTATGAAACATGGAGATAGAAGTGAACGTCAGAATGTTTGCAAGAAATACTGAGAAATAATAAATGAAGTGTTGACGTAGACACAGGTGGAGAATGCAATATTATACCTGAAGATTGCGTAGAATCATTGGGACTACAGAACACAGAAAAGAGAGGCATTGACACATTGCTAATACATTCAAAGCATATCCATAAATCCATTGTGTCAAACGCTATCGATATCAGAGTATAAAAATAAGGAGTATGACAAGCTGTTTCAAAATGTAGTGCTTAAAGAAACAAATTCACCTAATACTGTGTTTTTCTTTTCATTTGTAGAATGCTAGGAATGGTAAGTCAAATTCAGTGTGAGTGTTAGATTTGAACCAGAAGTCTTTAGCTTTAATATTAGGAGCTGTGCCAAATATTCTTGTGCCTTTCAGAATAAAAGTCTTTGCTCACTGAAAATTTGACAAAGGTCATTTATTATGCAGTAGTAGCAGTACACAGTGTAGGCAGAGAACTAGAATCATTAGGAAATCCAATAAGATCACAAAAGTCTTATATTACTGAAACTCTCTCAAATAACAGTGAAGATGAACTGACCCAAACTATAACTGAAAAATGCAAACTGGATACTCAGACTTCAGCAGCTTCAAAGACTGAAATGACTGTTCTTTAATAACTCTGAACTCAGAATTAACTCTGAACTCAGAATTGTTCTTTTCCTCTGTGATGGCAGAATGTTTTTTTCCTCTGTGATGGCAGAACATAGACAACTGCACTGTTTTCTGTAGTTTTTGGACTTCTGAACTGACTTCTCAATATGTGAACTGCTGGACATTTTACCTGACTTCTGTCATAATCTTCTGAGTAGCTGACCTGACTTCTGTCTTGCAAGTATCACTCTGTTCATACTAAACCCTAGTTGTCCTTAACCTTGGTTCACCAGCCTTATACCATCTAAATAGGATGTTATTGCAGGTGCCTGACTCTGATCTGCCATTTTTTGTATCTTCCACAAGGTCTTTGACATACAAAAAAAGTCCCTAACACATCTCATCCTTATCAGTGCTTTGACCTGAGGTCATTCACTAAAACATTCCTTTCCATGGAAACTGCACATCAGAAACTGCATGTAAAATGTGAAATATAAAATTAAGATATAGGCCTGTTCTGATATGGCTGTATTTCTACACATATGCAAAGAGAATGCTGTATTTATACTGGATTTATTTTGACAAAACTATAGTTATGTGAGCCCTAATCTTACTGTGTGAAAAGACAGGATTGGCACAACAGGAGTCAAACAATCTCAGAGACACTGTGAACACTACATAGAGCCATAGCAATGACATCCTTCATAATTATGTTGATCTTGTTTACAGGATTGGGAGGTTTTGTCAAGAGATAATCATAAAGAAATAAATACTGATGTGCCAGTGGTACAAAGTCAATTACTTCTCATAACAAGAATTAAGTATGAATCAAAATGATTGGAAGGTGTAGGTGTCATTAAAAACAGACTGACTGGATAATACGGCTACTGTTGTAAAGCAAAACAAAACTTCATTTGTACGTAGTTGCAAGAGGTGAATAAAATCATTAAATCAAAGCATTATTCATGACTTAAAGTTGAAGATATGCTCTTAACAAAAACAAATGCTAAGTTCTTTTCAGTACTAGAAAAAAAAATCAGAAATTCTGGCTGGTAAAGCATGCATGCATTTATTAATTTATTTCCATTCCTTAACAGAGATAGTCAAAGTGGTCTGAAATCTCTTTTCAGTGCAAGCTTTGGAAGAAATGCTTCACATTCAACACATATGAGAAATGCAGATAAAAAGTGATCAATAAACAGACCAATTCCAAATATATGGTATACTTAAATGAAGAAAGCTGCAAAGTCTGCACATCTGTCATTAAAAAAGCATACATTTCCTGAATTTCCATCTGACATTTCATCAGTGCAAGAAGTGCTCAAATCAGCAGTTGTATAGCTAACTGAAGGGTTGTAAACATATTCTGTGACTTATTAGTGTGGAACCAGGCACAGAAAGATCATGAAAACAGATTGATTAAGCTGTTAAACAAAGCAATACAACAAAATGTCATGTTAAATAAGAGCAAAGATAGAACAATATATTACAGCACCAGAGGGACTAAAGAATAATACAGAGAAAGAGCCATTGCTAAAACAGCAAAGTCAGAAGACATGTAAACATTGCAAATGTTTGTAGGAATGTTTGCAAAACTGAAAAAAAGAAAGACATAAGAACAAGGTGTAAGCTTTGAATGGAGTCACAAACAGAAAAGAAGGTTTGAAATTCTAATAAAACAAGTTCTAGAATAACTGATATTAAAGTACTTTGATTTGAATAAATTAGTTGTTTTGTAATTAGATGCCAGTCTGAATGGCATATGAGCATTAATCCTACAAGAGACTATACTAGTTGTTTATGAGTCAAGAGTCTTTACAGACATGCAAAACATATATGGTTAGATAAGGAAGCTCATTAACAGCTTGTAGCCTTGACCCTCTGAGCTAAACTGCCAGATATAATAAGTATTTATTTATTTACTGTGCAAATCTGATTTGGTAAAGCCCATTTTCAGCAGACTCCTGTGGAGATAAGCTCTATGTTACATATATTTGTACAAGCAATTAGCATGATCAAACAGTAAAATTATATTATGTAGCTCTAAGGTATATATAATTTAACAGGTTATCACCATACTAACTATACTATGTAGCATTTAAAGTGTAAGGTTATACAAATCTACAGAACATTCAGCATTAATTTACAATATATCTATATAGTCACATTGTGATGTTTATACAAAGACAGACTGTGAAGAATATTTATAGTTTATCCAGACAATTATTGGCTTGAGACCTACACATAGGGAATACAGTATGAGGGTTTTATGATAGCTGTTTGATTTTGCTGCATAAAGATAAGGCGTAGTAATGGGATTGGTACAAGGCTAGGACTGTTTTGTTGATAGTAATTACTTCACAGAGATTTTAAACTATAGATCAGATAAGATTGGAATATGAATGTTGGCTTAGTAATGGGGAAGTTAAACGCAGGGCAATTTTGTTCAAACACATACTTTCACTAAGATATTAAACTGTAGATTAGATTAGCTATTTTTAGTATCATCTAGGACTGAGTTCCATAGTTTAGCAACATATACACAGTATAGGCAGTCAACATTACAATTTTTAGATTTTTTGCAAGAATACTAAGGGTTGGTTCAGTGAATACAGTTCTCTGATGGATGTGTACCAGTTTAACAACCAGCTGGAGGTAGAGTATCTGTCTGGGTTGTAGAAGATCAGTAGTCATAATCTGATTCTATGCCAATAGATTAGCTAGCTCCATTCAGATTAGGGACTGAGGTGCAAGGCAGTTATGTGTTTGGTTAATGTGTTTACTTGTAAACATTGTAATTTTATTATAAGATTTCTCCAGAGAAGACTGTAGGTTAGTCAATATTGATTAGGCATATAGGAGATTAGGGAATAGACAGACCTGACATATGGTCTTTTGTGCACAACTCTGGTACAAGGGGTTTAAATTTATAAAGAACTCTTACCTTATGGTCATTTTTGAACTGTATATTGAATATGCTGATCAATCTTTTTTTAAACTTAATTTTTGCATTAAACATAATCAATCAGAAAATAACAAAATAATAATATATTCTAAAACTTACTAAAACCCAAAACTATATGAGAGATATCTAACATAATAATAATGAATATATTTGCAGTGTACATGCTTACCATCTACCTCAATGCTAGTAACATTCAACATATCTGACAGACTAACACTTCTAATCCACATAATAATATCAATGATCATTGCTTTCTAACAAAGTCAACCATGGTGTGGAAAGATAATTGGGTGTACCGGTTTGTTTAAAGGAATATAAAATATTGCTGGCATAGTAAAACATCTAAATCTTCCTATGATGGGACCGAGGATATTTTGCAGATGTTAACATGAACAAAGTCCAATAAACTTGTAAGGTCTTTAAAAATATATGTTCCAGTCCTAGAGAAATCCAAAATAGTCAAAATTCTCATTTTGTAAAGATGTCCAACCTCAGTATGCGTTTAAGTGTTCTTCTTAAATACTCCCAGTATTGCCTAATCTTAGGACATCTCCAGAACATATGGATATTTTCTGCTACTGGGTGAGCAAATCTCCACATTTTTTTACTTTAAACAACTCCAACCTCCACTATCTGCTAGGGGTGTGACACCACTGATATAATATCCTCAGCTGCTGATCATAAAGTCTGGTCCATTCCCTAAGATTATTATGATTAACAAACCTGATCCTACTGTCCCTTGGTGAAACTAACTCTGTCTTGTGCTCTCCACCTATTTGTTGTTAAATGCTTTAAAGCTTCTGCCTTTTTCTCCCAAAATTTGTTTATAAATTAACCTTGCCCTGCATTTCTGAAATCATCTCCACTTATCCCACTAACAAACTCTGAGGCCACTACCTTGACTCTTAATACTGTTTGTCCAGAATTGTTTTATTTCTACATAGGATATGCTGATTAAATCTTAACCTGTATTTAACAAAGTATATAAAAATCACTTAGGCTGACTGCATTAACATAAGGACCTATAAGTGCCACAAGAAAAAAAAGTGTTCCAAGAGACAACAGTTTCCATAAATGAAGAGCTCTGTGCAAAACAGTACTTGGGCCTCTGTTGTTGTCATTTTGTTTGATCTTATGTCTTATTTCCAAGTGCTCAGTTTACCATAAACAACCTGCCGGTCTATATTATAACAATGAATGATCAGATGATCGAACATTTTTATATCGACCCCTAAATCTCAAATATACAAAACAGCGAAGAACCAGAACAGAGATTTTTTTCCCAGGGAAACAAATTGCTGTTCCCCCAAAAAAAAAATCTGATTCCTAATCTCTCACCTGTTCTCCTTACTTCATTTCCATACCTCTCTTTCTCTTATCTTCATTTCTTTTCTATGCCAAAATTACTCTTTCACAACTCAGTGCAAATGGCTACTTAACAGTTTCAACTGTCAATGACTATTATGATAATCATTTGATTCCTTCAGTGTACCTACAGTGCTCATATAAAATGTTTGGGGTTTGCTTGTACAAATTATTTTGTCTTTGTTATCTTTGATTGTATACCCCAGGTTGAGCCTAGAAATGGTCCTTTGAGGTAAGTGTTCTATCCCAATCAACAAGTAAATCAATAAACAAGTGCACTGTTTACTTACTTATTGAAATTTGATTACCAGGGAAGTCCTACTATGTAAGTGCCCATTTTTAGATGACACCCTGGTAGAAAACCTCAAAAAGTATTGCAAAAATATTTTGAGAACAATAATTTTACAACTCCAGAAATAATACAAAAATTAATCTACGGTTAAATAATTATACCAAATTAGACATAATGTGAAAACATTGGTAAAGAATAGATATAATCTGTATGACAATGATTTAATATTTAGAGAACTTTTTGCCAATTTATTGAGAAAATAAAGGTGCGTATAATACAAACAACTGCAATATGAAGTGAAAGAAAAAAACAGGGTAATGGCATATTTAGAAAGAGAGTTGGGCTGAGAAATTGGTCGAAGTAAGGAAGTGAGTGAAGAAGAGTAAAGAGGTGTAAGGTATGAATAGGTACATGTTCATATTTAGGGACTTAGTTTACCTGGTGTTGAGCAAGAACAGAAACAAATTTTGGCTAGGAAATTTTAAAGGACTGGAGGGAGGGTACTGACCTGATGAATACAGGTAAGGGATTCCAGGCCTTAGTAACATGGTATGAGCACAGACATGCCCAGCAAATTTGATAGGTATGTGGACACAGAGGAGATTTTTGTCAATGGATTATAATGACTGAGTGGGAACACAGTTGTCTAGAATGGCATTTAGTACTAAAGTAGAAAATGGATGATGGATGATTTTGTAGATGGTAAGAAGCTGCGTATATTTGCTGATGAAGTAGTTCTAACCAATTTAGGCTTTTTACGCTTTATAATGGTGGGTTCTGAAAGGGGTATTTGCTACAAATTTCACCACTATTACAGCACTGTTCAAGTTTTGATTTTTGTGATGCCTGGAGTTTAGTAATAATGATGGAATCACCATAAAGTAGTGAGGGGAGGAGGTAAGTAGCAGCAGGTGTCATTTTATTTGCATTGTTGCAAAAGATTTTGGCTTCGTAATGCATCCCTATTTCTTGGTGAGATTTTTTTTATGCAATTTTGTATATGCAGGTCAAATGTAAGATTATCATCCACTATCATCCCTAATGATTTGATATGAGAAGTGACTTCAATGGTTGTGTTATTAAGAGATATGACTTTAAATTTTGCTTTTTCATGAGAGGAGTTTGGGGGGAAAGTAATTTGTATTTTTTTGTGTTGAGCATAAATTGTGAGGTACAATGCATGTTTTGGTGGTTATTAAAGCTTCCTGAGTAAATTTATGGAGATTTTCCAGGTTGTAACATGTGCATATGACTGTGGAGTCATCTGCATATTGTATTAGGCAGACCTGTTGTGTGGGTGTGTGAATAGTGTTAGACTATTAAAGAGGATGGGACAAGGATGGGGTCTTGTGATACACCAGTGATGACTGGGAGCTATGGAGAGATGGTGGAATGCCATTTTACTGACTGAAGCCTACTGGACAGGTAGCTTTTGAACCACCGAAGGGTGGGCTGAGACAGACTTAGCGTGGACATTTGAGGTAGTAGTTTACTGTGACAAACTGTGTTAAAAGTTTTGCCAAATTTAGAAATAAGGAGTAAACTAGTTTGCCATTATATCTAGCTTTATTGACAGCATCTATAAATAGGTTAGAAGTGTAGTGTTAGTTACTATGGGAGGGATGGAAGCTGTGTTTTTTGGGGTATAGGAGTTCTTCTTGCAGGAGATAGTTAAGCAAATGTTTTGAATACATTTTTCAAGAATTTTGTCGAGCAGAGGATACAATTGTTATAGTTCTAAAATTAGTATTGTCTGTTGAATTTCCTCCCTTGAGGGGTAATGTGTGATTTTTTACCAGAGAGAAGGGAACATGGGATTTCTGGACTGACCTATTTCTAAGAATTGAAACAGGATAGGCAATGTATTGGCTGTTATTTTATGATACTCGCTTAAAAAATAAAATGCCTAGGTCTCATTCTCCATTTTCACATTCAATGAAAACATTTAGAAACTAGTAAGTATATTAAATACATATTTAAAGGGCATAAACATAACTGTTAAAATTCTACCAGTTTGCCTGAATAACTGGTGAACAAGGACAGCTCTGCACAAGAAGTGTCTAAAAGGGTTAGGCTAGTTAGAAGAATGTTGGTAGAAAAGCACACGAAGTGCAGGAATGCAGGTGCACAAATGTAGGGAGGGGTATACAGTTCATTTTGCTTTTCTGGTACAAAGTATAGGAGTAAGGGTGTACAAACACAGGGAGGAGTATGCAGTTCACTTTGTGTTTTAGGTACCAACTGTAGGAGAGCAGGTGACAAACATATTGAGGGCTGTGCAGTTCATTTTGATTTTAGGTAATACATGTAGTAATATACTTTCTTAGATGAAGGGAAAGGATGTCCGAATTCATTTCACTTTTCAGATACTATAATTCGGTATTAGCTAACAGTTAAGTACCATTTCCTAACTGCTTGTTCCTCATTTGCATTACATAATGTTGCTCTGATGATGCCTAGATGTACAGAACATTAAATAAATTGTTCTGTAAATACTTTATTTTGATGTTTCCTCAATGTGTTTTTTTTTTTGCAATTGTATCTGTAATACATCCAAAATTAGTCTAATGTACAAATTAATATTATTACATTTTTTGCACACTGTATCTAGCTGTACATTTTTGCTTTTTTACCTTATTGTTAACCTTTGGGTGTATGTGTGAATATATGTTTGTAGGTATGTAAAATGTATTTTTGGAGCTTTTCTCCCCAGGACTCCATTGAAAACGGGTTTTTTTGTGGCCCAATGGACTATCCTGGTAAACCAACTGCAATAAATAAATAAATAAATAAATAAATAAATAAATAAATAAATTGCTGCAGTTATCCATTTTTACCAAAAGCAGCAGTTGTGTAAGCACAAATGTAAGACTACTGATACGTGTTTAATGCTTTTGATAGATAAAATATTCACAGATAAAAATTTTATTACACTGGCTTCTTATTCTGAACTTAAAGAGTATGTGTACAATCATTCAAAACAAGTAGCATCCATTAAACTAAAAATGCTACCACGAATACAAGTACAGGATGATGTCTGACTGCATGTTTAGGAAACTGGCAGAATGAAGAAAAATCTGGGCTCCAGTCTAAGTAAAAAGGTTTTAAAGTGGATTTTCTTTGCAATGTCTTTGAAGAGATGTAAAAGTCTCTGATATGTTTAAAAATGAATCACTTAAGAAAAACAGACTGGAGTTTCATTTTGCAGGAACCTGCTGATAAGCAATAAAAATAAATATATAACTCAGTAAGTAAGGAGCTGAAGAAGCAAACACAGGTCTGGATGTTTGTGTCAGATATGAGGAACAGGGCAACTTTTTAACCAGATCATAACATGCGTCTTGATGTTTGTGTCAGACATGAGGAACAGAGTAACTTTTTAACCAAATCATTGTGAAGAAAAATACTCATCAGAACAAAATCAATCGGAAATTTATGCAAAGTGGATGACCACAGAATGCTGGCTAGTGATATACTGGTAGAAATTAAAGTCATATGATTAGATGTGATCCAGCATAAAGACAAGACTGCTAAAAACTGGAAAAAATAAAAAGGATGTTTAAGCATACTGGATTCAACACATACAGTGACTTAGAAATAAGTCTTAATAGCTTGGAAAGGTTATATTCAAACTGCCTAGTATGTGCCAGATGTTACATTAAGAACAAAAGCTACAGAAAACAGTGTTAGGTGAAACATTATATACATTTTTTTAGTTCCTTAGGGTTCAGAAAGAAAAGTGCATCAGGATCTGTTCCTCGACTCTGCCAAACAACTTCATGACTTGTGTAACAAGTGTCAGCATCATATCATCCCAAGACAGTAGGTATGGTCATTCAGCTTTGTTGCTGACCTGTGGGGCACACTGTTCACTTATGGCCCATCACCTGCAACACTTAATGGTATTTGGTATGCTGAAGTGAAATGAGGGATTCATAGACAAGAACTAATGTGACATCCTTAATATGCGAGAGTGCAGAATGATTAACTCCAGTTGCAACGCCCTTAACCAAAAGCTAGGTATTACACCTTACTGTTGACTTTATTGCCTGCGGTGCAACTCTTGGTATGACAAGTGGGTGATGATAAACCAAATATTATGCATATTTTTCACAGTCTTAGAACTGTATCCAAAGTGAAAATATTTGTGTTGCACTCTGGGCACTAACTGATGTACTGCACAGCTGTTTATGCCTTTTAGGTTTTGCACATTCCTGTACATCATGCTCATTGCTGTCATGGTCACTAACATACACTTGTGAAGATACAAAGTTTCTTGAAAACACATGTTAGAATTCCAGTTTTCCCAGCATTCATTTCATGAGTAAAATGCTTCTGGGACCTACTTGCAAATTTGATGTTGCAGCATTTAGACTGTGTTTAGAACACACATAACCATGCCAAACCCACTTTTTCCAGCCCTCCCGACCTGATAATGGTACTCAAATTTTGAATACTATGCCACATGACTCTGCAGTATAACACGGGTCTATATCATATGAGCAAATCGCACGAATTGTGAATGCTCATAATACTGAATGTACCGAACCTCAAAGTGCTTTTTCTGAGATTGTGGTACAGTGAAGAATGGGAAATTTCCGCTTTCCTCACTGTAGTGTGATCTTGGAGTTGGAATATATATTTAGCGGGGGGTACAATAGGAAGTTCAAGGTCCGGTACATTCGATATTATGAGTGTACAACACAAATCAGTCTGCATAGTCTCTTGTACACACTATATCAGATTCTGTATACCCCAAACCACTCATCACTGTTCCTCTATTCCTGTGAAGAAATCCAAAGTATGATCTGTAACAAATAATGGTAATCAAACATAGGCTTCACGCACAAACACATTATAAATGACGAGAAACTATCTTAACTTGCAACGTTTACAATATATACTGTTGATAATCAATAGCTTGTTATTGCATTAAAGCCAACAACCTGTAATGTTGTTTACTATTGCTGCAAATTTGTATCTCTATTTATCATGTACATGATGTGGAACTTTTCTCCCTGGGCATCCGCTGAAAAAGGACCTGCGTCCAGTCGGAATTTCTCGGTAAATAAATAAAATAAAATAAACACCCAAGAAAGAAATGTCAAAGTTAATAAAACAATGTTGATCAATAAAGTATTCAGTTTACCATATCTCAACCTCAGGGCATCATTGTTTCCAAATGCACCTAATCCTTGCTATGAGGCTATACTGGACTTTTGTAGCCTTCAAAAAAAGAGACAATATGATAAAGACATCTCAAAAAAATCTACATGAAAGCAACAGTGTGGATTTTAAGGGCAATTTGCTTTTGATCGAGTTTAGTGGTTATATGAACAAATGTTTTTTTAACTTTGGACACCACTTAGATTAATCACTAAAATATGAGTATGTATATGAATAATCTGTAGGACATGCCTGAATACATATTTTCATTTGTTATGATGTTTATTTGAAAAGCTTTATGTGTATGCAGATTCAAGAATTGTATCAGCAAAAGAGCCTTTACACTTAGATCAAACTTCTACTATAAATAAAACCTGTGGCAGGGAGATTAAAATAACATATCAAAGAAACCGTGTTCCTAGACACAGTGCTTAGCTGATATTAGAATACTGTTGTAAATGTGGAAACATAAAGTGTCAGAAATGTAGGAACTGACATTTAGAATAATGTCAGAAATTTTCAAACACCCCCCAAAGTATGAAGATAAGCCCTGAAATGAGCGCAGAGTAGTTAGAGTGGACAAACAAGCCCTCACCAACATATATTATTAATGATGCTGGTTACTTGCTTCATTTTCTAACATTTTTTGTAATAATTACCTCCCAGCTGCCTTCCAACAATTAGGCTTCTCCCAACAAATCGGCCAATTCATTCCCCCAAGGGGGGAGAGAGACTAAGGGGGTAATATCATCCAGACTGCCATTAGGGTTTTTACTACTACAGCCCTACTCCTTCCTGGCAGATGAAGTGCATGCTGGCATATGTTACAGCCTGCTATGCCTTCCTTTGTGGATGTAGACACTCATGTACAGCACTTGAGGCACTAAATGATCTTGGATCATACCTCTCAGTCTTTTAGGTTGATGGGTTCACAGGTGTGCACTAGGCTAATGACAAGCCATGCATGCCAAATCTCTAACAAGTTTTGGCACCTTTGATAAGTGTAAGCAGGGGTCTTGGAGATGAAACATTTACAGGCTGCCTGTGTCCATTAGAGACACAGGTGCCAAACCTGGGATGAATTTCCTGTTCCCCATCCAACTGTCCAAATTACAATTTAATTGGACTAGGGACAAACTCTACTTCACATGGATAGTGAGCCTGTTCCAGAGAATGATTAGTATGTGGGAAAAGTGTCTGTCTGTCTAGCAGGTCATATTTATATTACAGGGAAGGTTTAAGTCTTTAGAATGGGTAATTAGTGCAAGAAATTTGGATAAAGCCAAAGATAGTGGGGGGGTGGGGTGGAACAGATAAATCAGGAACGAGTTTTAAATATTGCTCTTATAAACTAAAAAAAGTTGCTAGAATAATAGTGTTTGTATTGTTATGCATTTTCTGAAGGATATGAAGTCTGAAACTGACATTTCTGCTATTATTTAGTGACTTTACTCCTAAATGATTTGCTAGAGAACTACAAATTTTATGAGGAACAGGCCAAAAATATGAATGAAAAATCTGGATATTCTGCAAATATCTAGACACTTGAGAGGTATGTCTTGCAATGTCTGGGATACAGTCAGAGCCTCATCCCTCTGTGTCACAGAGCTGGGCATTTTTCCATCTTTGCAATAATTAAATTAGGAGTCAAATTTCTAGAACTTTTATTTTGAGTGCTACAATATTAAAGTTAATTCTTCTGACCGCATTTAGTGACTGGTGACATTAATGAAAAATGCTGAGAAAGTAATGTGATTTAATTTATTCCATCTGGAAATTTTCCTTGTCAAGATTCCTTTACAAGCAGTTTCACAGTAAGGAGAGTAGCAGTTGATTACACAGCATTCCTGAAAGGGAAAAGCACATTTTAAACAACATAATATTAAATTAAGATTAGGAACTTGTCACAGTTTTCACATCATCTGTAGCTGAATTTTGCAATAATCATTTGGTACTTGCTTTACTGCTGACAAATCTGCTTTATCTACATCAAATTAATAAGTTTACTATAAGTTACTGATACCTCCACAACGGTGTTGCTGTCCAGATGAATTTCCCCCTTCTGTTCTTTCATGTCCTCATCCACATAGTAGAAGATGTTTGTGGGCTTCAGCACAAACCATCTTTCATTCCAGTTCCGGCGTACTTGACCTTTCTTCCACAGATAACCCTGCAGGAGGAGGCAGAGGTGAAGAAATGACACAGACATTACGCAGGCCCATAAAATGAGAGACCAACATTAAACCTGAACATGTAAGGGAGCCATTATGTGTTCTGATACTTTGAGAGCAGGTTATCACAAATCTTTCAAAATCCCTACTTATAATTGACTTCAAATCACATATCATACCCACCTACATTGTCCTCTAGACAGAAAACAGGCTATCCAACAGATGCCAAGTTGTAAAAGTTGTTGGTACTCTCTTGAAATGTAAAATTGTAATGAGTGGGTACCAGAATAATTGGTGCTGAGCCCCCTCTTGTTTAACATTTACTTTGCAGACATCTAAGTTAATGTGACAAAAGTGTGGTTGACCAAGTTTGCTAATTACTTCATGTTGGCACTGTTACCTACTCATCCACTGATACTAAAGCACTCCAACAAGGGCTGGAATATGCATATAACCAGTGTACTGAAACTGTTACTAAACTACACGTATAAAAGTACATCATAGTAGTGTTCAGAAAAAAAAGCTGATCCCACCTCATATGCTATAAGTGGTACTCCTCTTCAGACAGATACAGTCATAAGAGACATGGTTATTTATGTGGGTAACACTCTCTCTCATTTGATCATCATGTTTCCACCATAGTCAGAAAATCCTAGTATCTGGCACAGTTAATTTCCTAGGGTATATCTTCAAGATACAAAGAAGTCATCTTCCCTTTTCAGACCCAACATCAAATACACTTCCCCTTTGTTATGTACAAATCCAAGCATATTGCTCAACTGAAAAGGTCCCAACTACATCAATCAAGAAAATTAAAGACCTTTAATCCTTGAACTATCCCAATAAATAAGCACAAGGCTTCTTATACCCATAACACTACTGTGCTCTGAGGAGATCTCTGTCCTGCTGTTGACTCTGTGAAAGACTCAGGCCTACTTGTCTCTCTATTTCTTCATAAAACAGTGGCTCTACAAACAGTAATATTAGGAACATAAATTTACACCAACAAATAAACAATGTGTCTACTTTTATTGCTAGTCTTGATTACTGGATGGGTAGATAAAAACATACACCACTGTTACAATGTCCAGTCTTGTTACTGGATGGGTAGATAAACATTTACACAACTGTTACTAGATGGGTAGGTAAACATTTACAAAAAGCCAAACAGTTCCAGAACAAAGCTTAGTTCATAAAACCAATACTGGATGCGGTATGAAACAAATCAAGCAACGCTGATACTGACCAAGTGTTTAATAAAACAAAGTTTTCAGGTCAAACAAACCCTTCATCAGTGTATTACACTGATGAAGGGTTTGTTTGACCTGTAAGCTTTGTTTTATTAAACATTTGTTCAGTATCAGTATTGCTTGGTTAGGTAAACATTTACACCACTGTTTTAATGCCCAGTCCTGTTACTAGATGGGTAGGTAAACATTTACACAACTGTTACATAAGGTCCAGTCCTGTTACTGGATGGGTAGGTAAGCATTTACACCACTGTTACAATGTCCATCTTGTTACTAGATGGGTTAGTAAACATTTACACCATTGTTATAATGTCCAGTCCTGTTACTGGATGGGTAGGTAAACTTTTACACCACTGTTATAATGTCCAGTCCTGTTACTGGATGGGTAGGCAAACATTTACACAACTGTTATATAATGTCCAGTCCTGTTACTGAATGGGTAGGTAAACATTTACACAACTGTTATAATGTCTAGTCCTGTTACTGGATGGGTAGGTAAACAATTACACTACTGTTATACTGTCCAGTCCTGTTTGATTTGGGAGATGGGTACTATTAAGTGCTCAGCAAGAATAACAAGAACTTTTAAGTGTCTCTTCTTAAAGGTGTATATGGTTAAGCATCTTATGGCCCCTGTGATCATTTTTGCAAGTTAGTTAGTATAAACCCCAGTCTCCTTTTTCATACTATCTCTCTTTCCTTCTTTATTTTTATATTCCTTTCCTTTAACTTTCATGTCAAAACTTTGATTCCATTTCCTCCTTTCCCCTACACCATCACTCCCCCTTCTAACATGGCAGCTGTATTCTAAATTACTTCTCTCCTGAATGTTCTCCCTCTATAGGCCCCTTTGCAAATTCTGTAACTTCTTTTTTGTCATGTGGAGCTTCTCCTTCCACCTTCTTTTAATCAAACACTTGCAACCCATCGCCTCCACTCACCAATCTACGTTTATCCCATCCCATTCTCTCACTCTAGACCTCACAGACTCATCCCTATTGTTGCCTCTATCCTACAAAATAATATTCTTAAGCCACTTAACTTGTTCTGCTCCCTTTCATTTCTATAGGTTCCACCACTACCTTAAATACCTCATCACATGACAGCATTATCTGAAAATGCTCTATGAAGTATACAAGCATCAAGAATTGTCTGTGTTATATCCTCTTCAACCAGCATCTACTCTACTTATCTGCCCACACACATCCCTACTAAAGACAAACTGCCTTTTTCTCCCTCATCTTATATGTCATATGCCCACAGATTCAGATTATTCACACCCTCTCTCAATTTCTTCTGGAATCACCGATGAAACTCATCATTCTCAAAATTCATCCAGAGTATCCATTCTACCTTTATGTGGCCCATAATATGACATCAATGTCCACTCCTCACCATATTTAACATCGTGCTACTATCAAAATCCTCTTCCCATCAACTGACCCCCCCCCCCCAAGCTCTTCTGCCATCTCTGTATAGTCTACTCCTATTTATAACCTTTTTTTTGGAGATTCCATGCATCATGCCTCTCAATCTTAATTCTTTTTTTTAAACAGCTTTATTGATTTTGATTATAATGAAAACAATTACATAGACATATATAAGATAATTTACATTACAGATTTACAAATTGATAACATGTATTTATAGCATTTAACTATGAATATATGAATAACAAAGCAAACAAACTAAAGTATGTACATAGACATCCAGTATTTATACATTAACATACACTATAACCTTCCTTTTGTAACTTATCATGAATGACAAGGAAAGTCAATTACCTTTATGCAAAATGATAATTTTTTTGCAACATATTTTGTAAGTTAACCCATAAATGATGTTCATATGTCTTTCTAGATGTGCTAGAGGTTGTGGTTCTTATCTGTAAATGACTAACTACTTTTAATAAATTAGTAAACTCAGAGAATGTAGGAGGATGTTTTGAAATCCAATTTTTTGTTATGATCTTTCCAGCCACTGCCAATATAGTCCACAATAATGAGTATTTGGTTTTCCTAACACACTGTGGAACAGGTGTATTAAATATGATTAATGATTTATTCAATATGAAGTCTGAAAAAAGTGCTTGTAAAAAAGTCATTTACTTTATTCCAAAATATATTTAAGGTTGGACAGTCAAAAAACATATGTGCCCAGTTAATATCTACATTAGAGTTGCATCTATTACATATGTTCTGTTTTTTATTAATTTTGTCCATTATTTGTGGTGTACAAAAGGATATATTCATGAATCTCCATGTGTAAATCTTCCATTTCAGAGAAAATGATGTTTTCCCAGCTGATTGTAACATATTGACCTTATCTTGCTCACTTGGGGAATTATGAGTAATTAACTATAATAACTCCAGTAGTTATGTGCGCAAGAAAATGTTTCTTCTCTTAAAAGTCTGTAAATAAAGGAGATACTACCTGAATATGTATGCTGGTGTAATAATGTTGATTGAAGAAATTGTGTTTGTATATCTAACCATGAGGAATTATTAAGTGTATATTCCTGTATAATATGATCCATTGAGTTAATCTTGTATTCATAAGTTAGCTGGCACCAGTATTTGAGTTCATTGTTTTTCAGTTGAGAAATTTTATTAATATGTGAGGTAACAAAAGTCTTATGTGTATATGCTATAGGAAATAAACAAAAGTAGTCTTTATATTTAACATGTTTATATATAAAGTTTCTAAAGTTAATTATAATATTATGTATGTAACTGGCAGTATGATTAGGATTAGTATGTGTGATAAAATATTCTTTTAAGATCCATATAAAGGTGTGTTTATGAATTCTAGTTGATATGTTGTTGGTCTCATTATAAGTTCCATGGCTGATACTTCACATAAAGATTTCCATTTAGCTAAATAGGTTATATCTAAGAACTGAGAAATGGATCTGATTATAGTGGAAATCAAATAGAGATTTAGATCTGGGAAAGCTATTCCACCATTCTTCCAGCTGTTAGTATGTTGATTAATAGTAATTCTAGATTTTTTTTGTGACCAAAAGAATCTTAGTACTAAAGTGTTTAGTTTATTTATAAATCTTTTTGAGAGTAGAATTTGAATGGATTGTATTATGTATAAGATTTTAGGTAGAATTATCATTTTTATAATGGTTAGTCTTTCTTCAGTAGTTAATATTATTGTATTCCATTTTGAAAATAATTATTGGATATTTTGTAAACATTTGTTATAGTTTAATTGAATTATTGATTTAATGTCTTTGGCAAGAATGATTCTAAGATATGTGATTTGATCTGCGTTAGCAATGTGATATGTATTATTTCCTATCATCCTTTTTTTATTTTTTTATTATTAGGATATATGGGTAGAATTTTTGTTTTATTGTCATTGAATGATAGACAGGACATCATTTGAAATGTTTTAATTGATACATATAATGACAAGAATGAGGAGTCATTTCCCTTTGTGGTGATAAAAACATCATCTGCAAACAGCTAGAGTTTGGCTATATTGTCTTTATCCATTTCCAAACCCTCTATTTCTTTATTGTTTCTTATTTCATTTGCCCAGGGCTCCATGATCAAAGTAAATAGTACAGCAGAGAGAGGACATCCTTGTTTGGTACCTTTTGTAATAGATATTTTATTGGAAATATATGACCCTATTTTGATATATGCATAGGTTTCTTCATATAAATGTTTTAGAAGCTTAATAAAATTATGTGAAAAATGTAAGCATTCCAAAAGAGTAAATAGATAGATCCAGTTAATATAATCAAAGGCCACATTAATATCAAGACTAATTAATGATAAGTTCCTTTTCTTCCTTTGTGAGAAGTCTACAATAGCTAGGGTTCATTTATTTTATCAAAAGTACTTCTGTTAGTTATAAATCCTGTCTGGTCTTCATCTATTAAGTGGGGTAAGAATTTCTTTAATCTTTCTGAGAATATATTCATAAACATCTTATAATCGATATTCAGTAAATATATTGGTCTGTATGAGGAACAGAATTTTGGGTCTTTATTTGATTTTAAAATAGGGGATATAAATGTATATTTCCAGGATGGGGGTGTAATATTATCATTTTGGGCTGAATTATATACTTTGTGTAGTAAGGAAATAGCCATTTTGGGCATTATCTTATATATTTCAGGAATATTTTCATTGTTACCTGGAGCTTTGTTTAGTTTAAGCTTACTTACTTGACTTTGTGTATCTGATAAAGTCATTTGTTTATCAATAACTTCTATTTGTTGTTTGTTTAGTTTATTATATATATTCTTGTTAATATAACCTCTTATGTTATCGTGTGTTTGAATTTGTTGTGTGGATTGATTAATTTCATGAAAGTGACATCTAAACTCTTCTAATATATCTTGGATACTATGTACTTCTCTTTTCTTTTTTGCAGAATGTATTTCTTTAATATAATTATATTTATTTAATCTTTTGGTCTTATTCTTAAGGTTTGCTAGATGTTTATGATTTATGGAATAAGCAAGAAACCTATATTTTTCTAGTGTTATCTTTGTTTTATGATGTAGGATAGATCTATATTTCTCATTTAGTTTGTATATCTCATCCCTTACATTATTTGAAGACAGGTTGTCTTTATTATTTGTGTATAGTGAATCCAGTTTATCCTGTATTATTCTTATATCTTTATCCCATATTTTCATCTTATTATGAAACCATTTGTTTATTTGTCCATATAACTATGGTTAAAGAGCATCCCAAATAAATATATCATGTGTGTCTGATGCTGAGTTTATATTAATGAAGTTTTGTGTCTCTTCTGTTATGAATAATTGAAAATCCATAAGTTGTGTGAGATATGCTGGAATCCTTTTAATTTGGACACTATGGGAGCTATTAATATTAAGTTCAAATATGATAGTATTATGGTCCGAGATTGGGCAGGATATAATTTTGCTATTGGTCAAGTTATTCATTATCTGTGTGGAAAGAAATATTCTATCAATTCTAGAATATGTTTTGTATCTATTAGAATAGAACATGTATTGTAATGAGTTATGACCCACAAAATGATATATGTCTTTGAGTAGGTATAAGTCTATGAAATTTATAAGTTGTTTAGCTTGTGCTGTAATTTTTCTTTTTCCTGAAGTGGTTTATCTTTAGGGTCTAAGATACAGTTGTAGTCACCTGCCATAATGATATGTCCCTCAGATAGTGAAACTATTTGATTCAATATGCGTCTAATAGTATTAGTACCAATACCAGGTAACCAATAGTTGTCTATTAATGTATATAGTTTCTTACCCATCTCAACTACAGCCAAGCAAAGCAAACTTTTATTGTCTTGGTATGTTTTGATTATTCTGGGTAATGGTAATGTTTTGTTCCACAATATTGCTACACCTCTGAGCTTACTATATTTGTGTATTTATTTGTATCTAGAAATTTAATAGTATCTTTTGTTAAATGGGTTTCTTGTAAGAATACTATATTAGGTTTATGAAAAGCTAGATATTTAAATAAATTACTTATTTTATATGGATTGTTCAAACTATTTATGTTAAGTGACATACCTTTCAACATAGTCATATTATGTAATTGTACCTGAAAGATGTGTTAGTAACATATCAATATTATATGTATAATGTGAAAATTTCCACAAGAAAATGAATTTGTTCCTAGTAAAAATATTAAATCTCATGTCTTTAGGACTCTGAATGTCACAAAACTCTTTTTTAAAAAAATTATTACATACACTAAATAAAAACAAACACCCCAACGCTCCCCACCTGGAGTTATAACCTCCTATTCCCAATGACATCTGTCACTGAGATCAACCCCTAAACTGCAACAACAGAGTACAAACTCCACTAATAACATACTTTATATACTTTAAGTTAGAAACATTAAGATAACCAAATTCTAATGAAATCATTAATTGTCCACATATAGTGTTCTCTGGAAGGTTTATACGCTCATAGATATCATATCTAATAAGAAACCTATGTAACCTAATAGATTCAAAATATGATTTACATTCCAAAATAAGGCAAATGTCTAACAGATTATTTAAAAGGACTAAGTAATTTAGCCCACTGCCTCACTATTAACATAGATAACAGAGGTTGTGTGTATAAATAACATTTCTATTAGGTTATCAGATATAATACCTTATCCGGGACACAATGTTATTGTTCAAACCATGGTTTAAATGTAATGCTATTTTGTATTAACATGTCTGTAACTCTTGTTATATCTCTTCCCTTTATTTAACTTATATACATGAACACGAGAGGGAAGAGGGAGAAAAAAGAGAGAGAGAGAGAGAGAAAAAAATAAAACAAGGCTAACATGTAGTTAGGATCCCTTGTAAATAGTTACATTTAGAATGACTATTTAGAAGACGTAAGTGTAATTATAAACAGTATGTCATTTAAATAAACATTGTATCATCCCCAAATGGGATGTAGTCACTATAAACACATGTATATATAACCGCTTTCACTAGTGGCAGAATAAGATATCTATTTGCAAAGTTCTTTTTAGTATACCACTTTTGTTATTCAATTCTTTGCTATGCAAACATTCTGAAATGATATGCATAACCTTACTTATGACACTTAAATATAAAGATTGCAAAAATTTGTTAAGATATTAACTTTGAGTATGGTAACCATAATCACAGTATGCAGTGATACTTCAAAGAAAGATGAGGGAGAGAAAAAAATATTCTATATACATACATATATACAAACATACACATATACATATCTATACATATATATATATATATATATATATACACACACACACACACACACACACACACACACACATATATACACACACATACATACAAAAATGAATGTTACCATCAGTATTTACACTTGTAGGGTCTAAGAATAAAGCACATAGATATTTACATTTTAATACTCACACAGTTCTCTCATAACCATCTCCTCTCTCACCTCTTTTCTTTTTACATTTTCTTCATCTGTTCTGTAATCCTTTCTTCAAGTCGCAAAAGATGAAGATATTATGTTATTGTAATATGCAATCTTGTCATCAACCATATAAAGGATCATTTTAAGTAAATAACAGTTGATTGTAAACAAAAAAGACTGTTAAACCAAGTTACAGTCAAAATACAGTTCTGCAATTCCTGGAAATGTTTGTCGCATGGTGATGACATCATCCAGCTGTTTCACATCGTTGAGGGAGTTCAGAGAGAGAAGAGATGATACCACAAACTGTAGAAAGTTTTCCAAATGAATAAATAGCTCGTGAGTGAATTGCACGACGTAAGGAGAATGTTCAAAGTTTTCTCCCTTATTTTTTCGGCGGAAAACAGCCAAGTTTCAGTAAAAAAAAAATGTTTTTATACATGTGAATCAGCATATTATCTGTTTCCCATACTAGAAACTGCAAAACTGTCATAAAAAAAAGTTTTCAAAGCATGAAAGTAATGTTGTAACTTTTCCTACTGCTCTATTTTGTCATTTAAAAGCACTATGTTTATTTTTAACTGTTTATATTCCCTAGAGGTTAGATTAATATATAAATAATAAGCCTTGTAATATAAACACATATAACATCTCCCAGCTTCTCAGAGCTAATGTATACATTGGCATTTAAACCCACAGATACTACACTACCTTCGCAATATTTACCTATCCTGAACAAATGTATATCATGTACATATTTAATAATTACATTGCGAATTCTTGTTGTACTCTGACAGTGTAACACAGTTTATGCTCAGTGCTGACCAGTACTGTATGATTAGAAGTGAGATGGAAACTGTTATATGAATGTTATTCTCTATGACTTAAATAAAGTGCAATTAGAAGAGAGAAGGCTTTGAATATGTTATGCATTGTTATTACTTTGAGTTTAGAGAGACTTATATATAATATGCCATCTGTACAGGAAAATATATATATATATATATATATATATATATATATATATATAAAAACTTTTTTCCCTCCCCTACCCTCCATTTTTCTTTACTTTATATTTTCCAATGTATCCCTTCATTGTATCTTACATAGAATATTAAATATTTATAACTGTATTTATTATAGCTGAGTGAAATTAAAGTGTAATACACAGCTAAGTGGTATTCTATACTATGAAGCAGATACTGAGGTAACGCATTTTATATGGTATGCTTACTTATATAAAATGAATACTTAAAGTGTTAATTATAAATATATTGATGGTAAATTAAGTATGTTATATTATATCAAATTAAGTTATGAACGAAACATTATATATATGCAACATATGAAAAGCAGTGTAGATCTTACCTTGTATTTATAACATATCAAAACAGACTTGTTAATAAAGGCATAGTCCACAATAATAGTTTGTTTTATAAATAGGCTGTATTTCTCATTTATTCTTTAATCTCTTTTGTTTTTCAGTAGATTTCCATGTAGTTTTAGGAGCCATTCTTTTAAAGGGATATCAATTCAAATAGCCCTACCTGCTGTCTCCTTAAGTCCCCGTTATGTGATACAGCCTAAAAAAAAATAACTGCAGCTTTAAAAATAAATCCTCTAAACTGTTTTACAGCTTAAGCTTCCTATCTTTCTGTACTATTTTACTTTCATTTTTCAAACCAAATTGAAAACCGTCTATCCGGCTCTTAAATAATGATGTCACAACTGCCACAGCTCTTCTTGTAGATCCCGGGACGTTTCCTCCCCCAAAGTGACAATAAACACTGCCTTATTTGCATGCTGTATAGAATCCCCTGTGATCCTCCCACATTGTGATGTCATCGCTGCCTTGCCCAGCCCACTGTTACCCTAATAAAACAGATTTGCTGCTGTGTGGAACTTTTCTGTTGAAGTGAATCCTGTCATCTCCTTTTCGTGTGAAGGACTTCTGAAATGTTTGCATTGCCTGCATCTTCTCCAGTGTTTGGCTAATTCATAGGTAAGGTAAGTCTTACTAGTGTATTGAAAATGTAACTTTACAGTCTCTGTTTCTATGCATTCTTAGCCCTGATATTGTTTCCCTTTTTAAAGTGGACATTGGTAGAGTTAATGTTTGTAAGGGTGGCACGTGCTTTTAATTTTTAATAGTACTGCCAAGTTTTTAGCTTAGCCTACCTATTTATGTATTTCTGCTTGTTATGTGCTCAGTTTGATTATGTGTGTAATTTTGACGTCTTCTGTATTCTCAAGTCGGCTTTGTGTTTGTGTGCATACTGCTTTCTGGTTTTCTTCCTCCCATGCTGCATGATCTCTCATTCGTACCTAATTCCTTGGCGTTTAATGATTTTGAGGTCGAAATACTGGGTGCCACGAGTAAATAATGCAGGCAGCAGTTTATTTATTTAGTTATTTGAAAGGATGCAGGTAGAAGACGACGATATTGTAGTTGTATTCATGGTGTGATGAAGAAGCAGTTGGTGTTTCTCTTTTTGTTTTGTTATCCCAAAAATCGCCAATAAAAGGATGTGAGGGAAGCAGAATGTGTGGAATTACTGTCATGGCTGACAAAGAGGATCATTTATGGCTAATATTTTCTAGGACTTTAAACTCTCGCATTTGGTATCCTCTTTATCTGTCTCTTTGTGGTGGAAACTTAGTTTTTCTTGGAACTAACACAACAGGAAGTGACCCTGGGCTGTACTAAACAGCAAGTGAAAAAGGAAACTGGACATTGGTGTAAGTTGAGGTACGCAAGACTATTTTTTTTTTTATCCCAAACAGTCAGTAGCATCAACGGGACCACCACGGCAGTAACTATAATGTCAAGATGCAATATAAAGGTGTAAAAGTAACTGCATAAAACACCAAAATAAAGGATAAAAAATTCAAAACGCCAAGCTGGCAAGCATATGACTTTATTGGAGAAAGTAAGTGCTTTCACCACTAGGGCTTCATCAGACTTACAAAGTTCACATAAACATACATTTAAATACCTAATACTAATTAAAATGCATGACATCATTTCCTGCATGGGTAAAGTAAATCACTTAAAAGTCGAAGCATAATTAAATAAACAAACCTTTTAAAAAATCAAAATTTATAGACTAAAAATGCAGTTATAACAGTATTCATAGCATCAAATATCATAATGAAACATCAGCATATAAACTACATTTTGTAGTAAATGTCAACATATAACTTACATAAAATATATTCCTAATAGTATATAAACACTATAATAATATTAAAACCATTAATTTCAAAAATACCACAGCACCCTACTATAAATACATTCCTTGTCTACATGATAGATATATTGCATCTTATAATATATAAATATGTAATGTGCTGTGAAAGTATTATAAAACAATTTTTTTTAATTTATTATAAAGAATATTATATAAAATTTTTCTATAAAAAATACTTTATATATAAGGAGTGTTTTATATAAGCTCCATAAAAATTAATCTTATGTTAATATTGTATCAATAAAAACTCCCTGCAAAAATAACAATACATATAATAATAATAAATCATAAATAATGAATAAATTAGTGGATCATAAATAAGCCAAATTAGAGATGAGGACTGTTATTAAATTGCCCAGCAAACATCAGAATTAGAGGTTCCTACTAAATAAACATGTACAATAGGAAAAAACGTACAATAGGAAAAAATATATATAAGGACGTCCAGTATTCAATTCTTACATGCCTTCCATCTCCTATTAAATAAAACAGGCTTAAGTGGAACTTTCTCATTTAAACCTGGGCTCTTATCAGCCCTAAACTTAATAATCCATTTAACCTCACGTCTTTCGGTATAATTAATAACATCACCTCCTCGGGTGTTGGGTATAGAACCTGTAATACCAAAAACTTAAACTGATGTGTAGACTCTGTTGCATTAATATGTTTAGCCAAGGCATAATGATCATTACCTAATGTTATGTTATAGATATGTTCTCTGATTCTCTCTTTTAATCTCCTATTAGTTTTCCCTATGTAGAATGCAATACATTTACTGCATCTAGCCAGATAGATCACATTGAATGTCTGACAGTTAGCTGATGTTATGAGGGGATATATTATGCTAGCAACTGGATGTACAAACACATTTGCATCATCTATAAAAACACATTGGTTACACTTTAGACAGGGTTTCGTTCCTAAGTTCCTACCTTGGCCATCACTTACATGTACTAAGCTAGTGTGACATAGTAATTGTTTAAGATTCCTTTTATTCTTGAATATGAACCTCGGTTCATTGCCTACCAATCTCTTAATGTTATCATAAGATGTCCCAATGTTTCTTAAAAATGTCCATAATGGATTGTATATTTGAGGTAAAATGAACCGAAATCTTAACTATGGATGGATCATCAATATTAATGCCAACAGAATTAACAGGTTGCTCAGGTTGTTCAGAGAAATAAGGACAGGCAGAAGTGGTCCTAAGAGGACTAGCAGCAGTAATAGCCTCATTAATCTGAAAGGAACTATAGCCCCTGTCCAACAATCTACTCTTCAAATCAATTAATTCTTGTTCATAACCAGTAACCAATGGATTAAGTCTAGAAGCTCGTATTACCTGGCTTTTAACAACACTCCTAAAAACATGCCTCGGATGCATACTGGTTCTATGCAAAAGAGAATTTCGAAAGCATGTTTTTCTGTGTTTTCCAGTGTTAACCAAACCATTGTTGAATCTTTCGATATTAACATCCAAAAAAGAAGCATTAATTCTAGAATAATTCAAGGTAAACTTCAAAAAACAGGATGAGGTATTAATTTCTTCATAGAATCTCAACAAGCTATCCTCATCACTGTTCCAAATAAGAAACAAATCATCTACGAATCTACGATAAAAGCCTACAGATCCTTTGAAACTATCCATAGTAAATAGCTCTTGCTCTACCCAACAAGTCATGACAATATTGGCATAGCTATTCGCACATGGCGTACCCACAGCTACGCCATCTTTCTGACAGTAAATTTTGTCATGGGAACAAGAAAATATTATTTTCAAGGACTGTTTCCAGGAATAGGCATAATAAATCAATCTGTTTGGGTAACAAGCTACAATGGAAACCTAAAAAATTGTTAACATATCTAACACCTACATCATTAGGTATAACGGTAAATAAACTGGTAACATCCAGTGTCACAAAATAAAAAGGGGTATCATGTGCAAGGGGTTTCAAATAATCATAAAATTCAATTAAAAATTGTTTACTATCCCTTAGAATCTGTGGTCTAGTATCAACTAAAGGTCTCAAGAAATACTCAATAAAAATGGATAGAGGTTCAGTCACCCAGTTCCTACCTGAAACAATAGGCCTCATTTGAGGGTGTATAGCGTCTTTATGGATCTTAGGAAGGCCATTTATGATAGGGATCAAAAGGTATCTGACTTTCAGAAAACAGAAAGTTTCAAAATCAATATCTTGGCTAAGAAGTATGTCGTCTAACATATTATGAACATTTATAACTTTCCTCTCAACCTCATCTAAATCTATAATACTGTAAAAATGTTCATCTTTGAGCATTGTATACATACATTCTATTTAATTATCTGTGTCAAATACAACCATGGGGCCACCCTTGTTGGCTGGTCTTATGGTAATGGAAGTGTCATTCTTTAAATTAGTAAGGGCTTGCCTTTGTTTGGAACTTAAATTCCATTTACTGTATCTGGAGTTTGTTGTGATACCAGATTGATGTAATTTATGTAAGTCTTCCTCCACCAGTTTATTGAAAATATCTAAAAAAGGATTCAACATTGGAACATAGGTACTAGGTATTTTAAAAATTGCTTTGTGTGTACTATCATGGCTTAAACAGAACCATTAAAATCAACTTTCAACTGAACATTGCGAGTAAATAATTTTGTATCAATGATTGTATCTGATAAATCGCTGTTACAAGTGGGTATAAATGATAAGCCTCTCTCTAATACTTGGACTTCATGTATAGATAATGTTCTGCTAGAAAGATTATAGACTAAAGATTGTCTATTTTCTCCCACATACGTTTGAGAGTGGGTCCTGAGTGTTCCCCCCCAGAGCCTTTCCTTTTCTGTCTTCCTCGACTGTATGACCTCTGTCGTTTCACAGATTGAGTCAAGGCAATAGGGAAAGGGTTAGATTCACTACTAGCAGTAATACGAGTACTATATAAATGGCGTTCTTTAGGTCTAACAACTGGATCAACAATAGGAGCATTTGAAACAATATTAACTGTATCATTCAAATTAGTATTCACAGGTGACTTATTCCCATCCTGTGCATTACTATGTATTATTACAGGGCCAATTACTGAAGGTCTATCAATGTTTACATCTTGAACATATGATATATTTTTAGGTTCAATGTCCTTAGGTCCAATACTAGTTGCACTCTTGTTAACAGCGTGAATTGGGATACTACTGTTTTCATTATGCTTTAAAGGTGGTATCATGCCAGCTTGTCCAATAGTTGTTATGTCAGAGGCAGAATTATGCATAGCTGGTTTGGGCCAGGTGAAGACATGGCCTACAGCAAAGTCTTTAGTGTCCCTAGTGATCTTCCCTTTCTTCTAAAATAAGAGTCTCTTTTCAAAAACCTGCAAATTATCAAGAACCCGTTCCATGCCTTTTTCAACATGGGACGGTGGATACTTAGCCTTAATGTCATTCTGTTGCTCAATTACAGTCTTTTTCAAATCGTCCTCTTCAGGGCGAAAAAAATCAATTAAAAGTCTCATATAATTCATACTTAGATCTAGATTCACTTGTTGCCATTTATAAAGTAATATGGGGTAAGTGTTACCTGTTGTAGGGATCTTTAAGATGCGCAGTACACGTGGCACAATTCTCCTCACCAAACATACTTCAAAATGATAGCGCTGCAATTGCATCCTGTTCAGCTTGGTTAAATTTAATTCCAAGTTGTCCAGTGCCTTGGTAAACCCCATGAATTGATTCACATTATCACAACCAGCATCATCATCTTCAGAGACTTCGTAATATGCCAACGGATTCACGGAACCGGAAATGGCATTTAAAAAAAACGGTCCGGTGCGTCAACAGTATTTCACATGGACTCAGGATTATAAGGTAGCTCAACCGATGTTGTATGAATCTCTGCCAATGTTGTTTGAGTCTCTGCCATGTTACCTTGGAGAATCCAAATCAACAAAACAATTAAGCAAATGAATAAACACTGATAGCTCCAAGGAAATAAGCGTCCCATAGAGGCTATAATATATAACACAAAAATAATATCCCAAACAGTCAGTAGCATCAACGGGACCATCACGGCAGTAACTATAATGTCAAGATGCAATATAAAGGTGTAAAAGTAACTGCATAAAACACCAAAATAAAGTTGATTTTAATGGTTCTAACTGTTTAAGCCATGATAGTACACACAAAGCAATTTTTAAAATACCTAGTACCTATGTTTAAATGTTGAATCCTTTTTAGATATTTTCAATAAACTGGTGGAGGAAGACTTACATAAATTACATCAATCTGGTATCACAACAAACTCCAGATACAGTAAATGGAATTTAAGTTCCAAACAAAGGCAAGCCCTTAGTAATTTAAAGAATGACACTTCCATTATCATAAGACCAGCCGACAAGGGTGGCCCCATGGTTGTATTTGACACAGATAATTATATAGAATGTATGTATACAATGCTCAAAGATGAACATTTTTACAGTATTACAGATTTAGATGAGGTTGAGGGGAAAGTTATAAATGTTCATAATATGTTAGACGACATACTTCTTAGCCAAGATATTGATTTTGAAACTTTCTGTTTTCTGAAAGTCAGATACCCTTTGATCCCTATCATAAATGGCCCTCCTAAGATCCATAAAGATGCTATACACCCTCCAATAAGGCCTATTGTTTCAGGTAAGAACTGGGTGACTGAACCTCTATCCATTTTTATTGAGTATTTCTTGAGACCTTTAGTTGATACTAGACCACAGATTCTAAGGGATAGTAAACAATTTTTAATTGAATTTTATGATTATTTGAAACCCCTTGTGGCCTAATGGTTAAGGTGTTTGCCTTACAAACACAAGGTACAGGGTTTGAATCTCACTGGGGATAATTGGCTAGGCTTAAAATGTCTCGCAAGGGCAGTTAGCCTAGTACTAATCTATGAACCTATGAACCTATGATACCCCTTTTTATTTTGTGACACTGGATGTTACCAGTTTATTTACCGTTATACCTAATGATGTAGGTGTTAGATATGTTAACAATTTTTTAGGTTCCCATTGTAGCTTGTTACCCAGATTGATTTATTATGCCTATTCCTGGAAACAGTCCTTGAAAATAATATTTTCTTGTTCCATGACAACATTTACTCTCAGAAAGATAGCGTAGCTATGGGCATGCCATGTGCGAATAGCTACGCCGATATTGTCATGGCTTGTTGGGAAGAGCAAGAGCTATTTACTATGGATAGTTTCAAAGGATCTGTAGGCTTTTATCATAAATTCGTAGATGATTTGTTTCTTATTTTGAACAGTGATGAGGATAGCTTGTTGAGATTCTATGAAGAAATTAATACCGCATCCTGTTTTTTGAAGTTTACCTTGAATTATTCTAGAATTAATGCTTCTTTTTTGGATGTTATTATCGAAAGATTCGACAATGGTTTGGTTAACACACAGAAAAACATGCTTTCGAAATTCTCTTTTGCATAGAACCAGTATGCATCCAAGGCATGTTTTTAGGAGTGTTGTTAAAAGCCAGGTAATACGAGCTTCTAGACTTAATCCATTGGTTACTGGTTATGAACAAGAATTAATTGATTTGAAGAGTAGATTGTTGGACAGGGGCTATAGTTCCTTTCAGATTAATGAGGCTATTACTGCCACTAGTCCTCTTAGGACCACTTCTGCCTGTCCTTATTTCTCTGAACAACCTGAGCAACCTGTTAATTCTGTTGGCATTAATATTGATGATCCATCCATAGTTAAGATTTCGGTTCATTTTACCTCAAATATACAATCCATTATGGATATTTTTAAGAAACATTGGGACATCTTAATGCTTGATGATAACATTAAGAGATTGGTAGGCAATGAACCGAGGTTCATATTCAAGAATAAAAGGAATCTTAAACAATTACTATGTCACACTAGCTTAGTACACGTAAGTGATGGCCAAGGTAGGAACTTAGGAACAAAACCCTGTCTAAAGTGTAACCAATGTGTTTTTATAGATGATGCAAATGTGTTTGTACATCCAGTTGCTAGCATAATATATCCCATCATAACATCAGCTAACTGTCAGACATGCAATGTGATCTATCTGGCTAGATGCAGTAAATGTACTGCATTCTACATAGGGAAAACTAATAGGAGATTAAAAGAGAGAATCAGAGAACATATCTATAACATTACGTTAGGTAATGATCATTATGCCTTGGGTAAACATATT